>NC_140637.1:7375000-7382500 GCF_057382275.1 Copadichromis virginalis | reverse complement strand
TGTCAGAAGGAGGAAGGCACTAAGACACCGCCTTCCGCCCCTCGACGCCCTCGCGGTGCCCCCTCCTTCTGACAGGAACTTCCTACAGACCAGGTATGAAGGATGCCTGAGTGGACATACAAAACTCACAAGTTCCTGGCTCTCACGGCTCCTATGCAGAGGGTTAGTCGAAGACGGAGGGGCATCGCGAGGGGCGTCGGGGGACGGGGGACTGTGCCTCACTGCCCTCCCCTTCTCCAAGAAACCCGTCTTCAACAGAGTCGAGAGAGCCGGGAACTTGTGAGGTGTGCATGTCCTGGTGAGCCTCCACCTTTTATAGGTGGGTGCAGCCTCGACTGTACAGAGACAGACCAGACCAGCTGCACCACACAGACACTTCAAACCTAATCTGAGTACAAAACACACACACACACACACACACACACACGTTACCATTAAAAAAATAGGGTTCCTTTACAATGTCAGAAGGAGGAAGGCACTAAGGCACCGCCTTCCGCCCCTCGACGCCCTCGCGGTGCCCCCTCCTTCTGACAGGAACTTCCTACAGACCAGGTATGAAGGATGCCTGAGTGGACATACAAAACTCACAAGTTCCTGGCTCTCACGGCTCCTATGCAGAGGGTTAGTCGAAGACGGAGGGGCATCGCGAGGGGCGTCGGGGGACGGGGGACTGTGCCTCACTGCCCTCCCCTTCTCCAAGAAACCCGTCTTCAACAGAGTCGAGAGAGCCGGGAACTTGTGAGGTGTGCATGTCCTGGTGAGCCTCCACCTTTTATAGGTGGGTGCAGCCTCGACTGTACAGAGACAGACCAGACCAGCTGCACCACACAGACACTTCAAACCTAATCTGAGTACAAAAAACACATACATACATACATACACACAGACACAGACACACACACACACACACACACACACACAGACACAAATATCTTACCATTAAAAAAATAGGGTTCCTTTACAATGTCAGAAGGAGGAAGGCACTAAGGCACCGCCTTCCGCCCCTCGACGCCCTCGCGGTGCCCCCTCCTTCTGACAGGAACTTCCTACAGACCAGGTATGAAGGATGCCTGAGTGGACATACAAAACTCACAAGTTCCTGGCTCTCACGGCTCCTATGCAGAGGGTTAGTCGAAGACGGAGGGGCATCGCGAGGGGCGTCGGGGGACGGGGGACTGTGCCTCACTGCCCTCCCCTTCTCCAAGAAACCCGTCTTCAACAGAGTCGAGAGAGCCGGGAACTTGTGAGGTGTGCATGTCCTGGTGAGCCTCCACCTTTTATAGGTGGGTGCAGCCTCGACTGTACAGAGACAGACCAGACCAGCTGCACCACACAGACACTTCAAACCTAATCTGAGTACAAAACACACACACACACACACACACACACACCTTACCATTAAAAAAATAGGGTTCCTTTACAATGTCAGAAGGAGGAAGGCACTAAGGCACCGCCTTCCGCCCCTCGACGCCCTCGCGGTGCCCCCTCCTTCTGACAGGAACTTCCTACAGACCAGGTATGAAGGATGCCTGAGTGGACATACAAAACTCACAAGTTCCTGGCTCTCACGGCTCCTATGCAGAGGGTTAGTCGAAGACGGAGGGGCATCGCGAGGGGCGTCGGGGGACGGGGGACTGTGCCTCACTGCCCTCCCCTTCTCCAAGAAACACGTCTTCAACAGAGTCGAGAGAGCCGGGAACTTGTGAGGTGTGCATGTCCTGGTGAGCCTCCACCTTTTATAGGTGGGTGCAGCCTCGACTGTACAGAGACAGACCAGACCAGCTGCACCACACAGACACTTCAAACCTAATCTGAGGACAAAAAACACATACATACATACATACACACAGACACAGACACACACACACACAGACACAAACATCTTACCATTAAAAAAATAGGGTTCCTTTACAATGTCAGAAGGAGGAAGGCACTAAGGCACCGCCTTCCGCCCCTCGACGCCCTCGCGGTGCCCCCTCCTTCTGACAGGAACTTCCTACAGACCAGGTATGAAGGATGCCTGAGTGGACATACAAAACTCACAAGTTCCTGGCTCTCACGGCTCCTATGCAGAGGGTTAGTCGAAGACGGAGGGGCATCGCGAGGGGCGTCGGGGGACGGGGGACTGTGCCTCACTGCCCTCCCCTTCTCCAAGAAACCCGTCTTCAACAGAGTCGAGAGAGCCGGGAACTTGTGAGGTGTGCATGTCCTGGTGAGCCTCCACCTTTTATAGGTGGGTGCAGCCTCGACTGTACAGAGACAGACCAGACCAGCTGCACCACACAGACACTTCAAACCTAATCTGAGTACAAAAAACACATACATACATACATACATACACACAGACACAGACACACACACACACACACACACACACACACACACACACAGACACAAACATCTTACCATTAAAAAAATAGGGTTCCTTTACAATGTCAGAAGGAGGAAGGCACTAAGGCACCGCCTTCCGCCCCTCGACGCCCTCGCGGTGCCCCCTCCTTCTGACAGGAACTTCCTACAGACCAGGTATGAAGGATGCCTGAGTGGACATACAAAACTCACAAGTTCCTGGCTCTCACGGCTCCTATGCAGAGGGTTAGTCGAAGACGGAGGGGCATCGCGAGGGGCGTCGGGGGACGGGGGACTGTGCCTCACTGCCCTCCCCTTCTCCAAGAAACCCGTCTTCAACAGAGTCGAGAGAGCCGGGAACTTGTGAGGTGTGCATGTCCTGGTGAGCCTCCACCTTTTATAGGTGGGTGCAGCCTCGACTGTACAGAGACAGACCAGACCAGCTGCACCACACAGACACTTCAAACCTAATCTGAGGACAAAAAACACATACATACATACATACACACAGACACAGACACACACACACACACACACACACACACAGACACAAACATCTTACTATTAAAAAAATAGGGTTCCTTTACAATGTCAGAAGGAGGAAGGCACTAAGGCACCGCCTTCCGCCCCTCGACGCCCTCGCGGTGCCCCCTCCTTCTGACAGGAACTTCCTACAGACCAGGTATGAAGGATGCCTGAGTGGACATACAAAACTCACAAGTTCCTGGCTCTCACGGCTCCTATGCAGAGGGTTAGTCGAAGACGGAGGGGCATCGCGAGGGGCGTCGGGGGACGGGGGACTGTGTCTCACTGCCCTCCCCTTCTCCAAGAAAACCGTCTTCAACAGAGTCGAGAGAGCCGGGAACTTGTGAGGTGTGCATGTCCTGGTGAGCCTCCACCTTTTATAGGTGGGTGCAGCCTCGACTGTACAGAGACAGACCAGACCAGCTGCACCACACAGACACTTCAAACCTAATCTGAGGACAAAAAACACATACATACATACATACATACACACAGACACAAACATACATATCACCATTAAAAAAAAAATAGGGTTCCTTTACAATGTCAGAAGGAGGAAGGCACTAAGGCACCGCCTTCCGCCCCTCGACGCCCTCGCGGTGCCCCCTCCTTCTGACAGGAACTTCCTACAGACCAGGTATGAAGGATGCCTGAGTGGACATACAAAACTCACAAGTTCCTGGCTCTCACGGCTCCTATGCAGAGGGTTAGTCGAAGACGGAGGGGCATCGCGAGGGGTGTCGGGGGACGGGGGACTGTGCCTCACTGCCCTCCCCTTCTCCAAGAAACCCGTCTTCAACAGAGTCGAGAGAGCCGGGAACTTGTGAGGTGTGCATGTCCTGGTGAGCCTCCACCTTTTATAGGTGGGTGCAGCCTCGACTGTACAGAGACAGACCAGACCAGCTGCACCACACAGACACTTCAAACCTAATCTGAGTACAAAACACACACACACACACACACACACACACACACACAGACACAGACACAGACACAAACATCTCACCATTAAAAAAATAGGGTTCCTTTACAATGTCAGAAGGAGGAAGGCACTAAGGCACCGCCTTCCGCCCCTCGACGCCCTCGCGGTGCCCCCTCCTTCTGACAGGAACTTCCTACAGACCAGGTATGAAGGATGCCTGAGTGGACATACAAAACTCACAAGTTCCTGGCTCTCACAGCTCCTATGCAGAGGGTTAGTCGAAGACGGAGGGGCATGGCGAGGGGCGTCGGGGGACGGGGGACTGTGCCTCACTGCCCTCCCCTTCTCCAAGAAACCCGTCTTCAACCGAGTCGAGAGAGCCGGGAACTTGTGAGGTGTGCATGTCCTGGTGAGCCTCCACCTTTTATAGGTGGGTGCAGCCTCGACTGTACAGAGACAGACCAGACCAGCTGCACCACACAGACACTTCAAACCTAATCTGAGTACAAAACACACACACACACACACACACACAAACATCTTACCATTAAAAAAATAGGGTTCCTTTACAATGTCAGAAGGAGGAAGGCACTAAGGCACCGCCTTCCGCCCCTCGACGCCCTCGCGGTGCCCCCTCCTTCTGACAGGAACTTCCTACAGACCAGGTATGAAGGATGCCTGAGTGGACATACAAAACTCACAAGTTCCTGGCTCTCACGGCTCCTATGCAGAGGGTTAGTCGAAGACGGAGGGGCATCGCGAGGGGCGTCGGGGGACGGGGGAGTGTGCCTCACTGCCCTCCCCTTCTCCAAGAAACCCGTCTTCAACAGAGTCGAGAGAGCCGGGAACTTGTGAGGTGTGCATGTCCTGGTGAGCCTCCACCTTTTATAGGTGGGTGCAGCCTCGACTGTACAGAGACAGACCAGACCAGCTGCACCACACAGACACTTCAAACCTAATCTGAGGACAAAAAACACATACATACATACATACATACACACAGACACACACACACACACACACACACACACACACACACACACACAGACACAAACATCTCACCATTAAAAAAATAGGGTTCCTTTACAATGTCAGAAGGAGGAAGGCACTAAGGCACCGCCTTCCGCCCCTCGACGCCCTCGCGGTGCCCCCTCCTTCTGACAGGAACTTCCTACAGACCAGGTATGAAGGATGCCTGAGTGGACATACAAAACTCACAAGTTCCTGGCTCTCACGGCTCCTATGCAGAGGGTTAGTCGAAGACGGAGGGGCATCGTGAGGGGCGTCGGGGGACGGGGGACTGTGCCTCACTGCCCTCCCCTTCTCCAAGAAACCCGTCTTCAACAGAGTCGAGAGAGCCGGGAACTTGTGAGGTGTGCATGTCCTGGTGAGCCTCCACCTTTTATAGGTGGGTGCAGCCTCGACTGTACAGAGACAGACCAGACCAGCTGCACCACACAGACACTTCAAACCTAATCTGAGTACAAAACACACACACACACACACACACATCTTACCATTAAAAAAATAGGGTTCCTTTACAATGTCAGAAGGAGGAAGGCACTAAGGCACCGCCTTCCGCCCCTCGACGACCTCGCGGTGCCCCCTCCTTCTGACAGGAACTTCCTACAGACCAGGTATGAAGGATGCCTGAGTGGACATACAAAACTCACAAGTTCCTGGCTCTCACGGCTCCTATGCAGAGGGTTAGTCGAAGACGGAGGGGCATCGCGAGGGGCGTCGGGGGACGGGGGACTGTGCCTCACTGCCCTCCCCTTCTCCAAGAAAACCGTCTTCAACAGAGTCGAGAGAGCCGGGAACTTGTGAGGTGTGCATGTCCTGGTGAGCCTCCACCTTTTATAGGTGGGTGCAGCCTCGACTGTACAGAGACAGACCAGACCAGCTGCACCACACAGACACTTCAAACCTAATCTGAGGACAAAAAACACATACATACATACATACATACACACAGACACAGACACAGACACACACACACACACACAGACACAAACATCTCACCATTAAAAAAATAGGGTTCCTTTACAATGTCAGAAGGAGGAAGGCACTAAGGCACCGCCTTCCGCCCCTCGACGCCCTCGCGGTGCCCCCTCCTTCTGACAGGAACTTCCTACAGACCAGGTATGAAGGATGCCTGAGTGGACATACAAAACTCACAAGTTCCTGGCTCTCACGGCTCCTATGCAGAGGGTTAGTCGAAGACGGAGGGGCATCGCGAGGGGCGTCGGGGGACGGGGGACTGTGCCTCACTGCCCTCCCCTTCTCCAAGAAACCCGTCTTCAACAGAGTCGAGAGAGCCGGGAACTTGTGAGGTGTGCATGTCCTGGTGAGCCTCCACCTTTTATAGGTGGGTGCAGCCTCGACTGTACAGAGACAGACCAGACCAGCTGCACCACACAGACACTTCAAACCTAATCTGAGTACAAAACACACACACACACACACACACACACACACACACACACACAGACACAAACATCTCACCATTAAAAAAATAGGGTTCCTTTACAATGTCAGAAGGAGGAAGGCACTAAGGCACCGCCTTCCGCCCCTCGACGCCCTCGCGGTGCCCCCTCCTTCTGACAGGAACTTCCTACAGACCAGGTATGAAGGATGCCTGAGTGGACATACAAAACTCACAAGTTCCTGGCTCTCACAGCTCCTATGCAGAGGGTTAGTCGAAGACGGAGGGGCATGGCGAGGGGCGTCGGGGGACGGGGGACTGTGCCTCACTGCCCTCCCCTTCTCCAAGAAACCCGTCTTCAACCGAGTCGAGAGAGCCGGGAACTTGTGAGGTGTGCATGTCCTGGTGAGCCTCCACCTTTTATAGGTGGGTGCAGCCTCGACTGTACAGAGACAGACCAGACCAGCTGCACCACACAGACACTTCAAACCTAATCTGAGTACAAAACACACACACACACACACACACATCTTACCATTAAAAAAATAGGGTTCCTTTACAATGTCAGAAGGAGGAAGGCACTAAGGCACCGCCTTCCGCCCCTCGACGCCCTCGCGGTGCCCCCTCCTTCTGACAGGAACTTCCTACAGACCAGGTATGAAGGATGCCTGAGTGGACATACAAAACTCACAAGTTCCTGGCTCTCACGGCTCCTATGCAGAGGGTTAGTCGAAGACGGAGGGGCATCGCGAGGGGCGTCGGGGGACGGGGGACTGTGCCTCACTGCCCTCCCCTTCTCCAAGAAACCCGTCTTCAACAGAGTCGAGAGAGCCGGGAACTTGTGAGGTGTGCATGTCCTGGTGAGCCTCCACCTTTTATAGGTGGGTGCAGCCTCGACTGTACAGAGACAGACCAGACCAGCTGCACCACACAGACACTTCAAACCTAATCTGAGTACAAAACACACACACACACACACACACACACACACACACACACACAGACACACCTTACCATTAAAAAAATAGGGTTCCTTTACAATGTCAGAAGGAGGAAGGCACTAAGGCACCGCCTTCCGCCCCTCGACGCCCTCGCGGTGCCCCCTCCTTCTGACAGGAACTTCCTACAGACCAGGTATGAAGGATGCCTGAGTGGACATACAAAACTCACAAGTTCCTGGCTCTCACGGCTCCTATGCAGAGGGTTAGTCGAAGACGGAGGGGCATCGCGAGGGGCGTCGGGGGACGGGGGACTGTGCCTCACTGCCCTCCCCTTCTCC
>NC_140637.1:7362500-7365000 GCF_057382275.1 Copadichromis virginalis | reverse complement strand
ACCTAATCTGAGTACAAAACACACACACACACACACACACACATCTTACCATTAAAAAAATAGGGTTCCTTTACAATGTCAGAAGGAGGAAGGCACTAAGGCACCGCCTTCCGCCCCTCGACGCCCTCGCGGTGCCCCCTCCTTCTGACAGGAACTTCCTACAGACCAGGTATGAAGGATGCCTGAGTGGACATACAAAACTCACAAGTTCCTGGCTCTCACGGCTCCTATGCAGAGGGTTAGTCGAAGACGGAGGGGCATCGCGAGGGGCGTCGGGGGACGGGGGACTGTGCCTCACTGCCCTCCCCTTCTCCAAGAAACCCGTCTTCAACAGAGTCGAGAGAGCCGGGAACTTGTGAGGTGTGCATGTCCTGGTGAGCCTCCACCTTTTATAGGTGGGTGCAGCCTCGACTGTACAGAGACAGACCAGACCAGCTGCACCACACAGACACTTCAAACCTAATCTGAGTACAAAACACACATACATACATACATACATACACACAGACACAGACACACACACACACATACACACACACACACATACATCTCACCATTAAAAAAAATAGGGTTCCTTTACAATGTCAGAAGGAGGAAGGCACTAAGGCACCGCCTTCCGCCCCTCGACGCCCTCGCGGTGCCCCCTCCTTCTGACAGGAACTTCCTACAGACCAGGTATGAAGGATGCCTGAGTGGACATACAAAACTCACAAGTTCCTGGCTCTCACGGCTCCTATGCAGAGGGTTAGTCGAAGACGGAGGGGCATCGCGAGGGGCGTCGGGGGACGGGGGACTGTGCCTCACTGCCCTCCCCTTCTCCAAGAAACCCGTCTTCAACAGAGTCGAGAGAGCCGGGAACTTGTGAGGTGTGCATGTCCTGGTGAGCCTCCACCTTTTATAGGTGGGTGCAGCCTCGACTGTACAGAGACAGACCAGACCAGCTGCACCACACAGACACTTCAAACCTAATCTGAGGACAAAAAACACATACATACATACATACACACAGACACATACACACACACACACACAGACACAAACATCTTACCATTAAAAAAATAGGGTTCCTTTACAATGTCAGAAGGAGGAAGGCACTCAGGCACCGCCTTCCGCCCCTCGACGCCCTCGCGGTGCCCCCTCCTTCTGACAGGAACTTCCTACAGACCAGGTATGAAGGATGCCTGAGTGGACATACAAAACTCACAAGTTCCTGGCTCTCACGGCTCCTATGCAGAGGGTTAGTCGAAGACGGAGGGGCATCGCGAGGGGCGTCGGGGGACGGGGGACTGTGCCTCACTGCCCTCCCCTTCTCCAAGAAACCCGTCTTCAACAGAGTCGAGAGAGCCGGGAACTTGTGAGGTGTGCATGTCCTGGTGAGCCTCCACCTTTTATAGGTGGGTGCAGCCTCGACTGTACAGAGACAGACCAGACCAGCTGCACCACACAGACACTTCAAACCTAATCTGAGTACAAAACACACACACACACACACACACACACACACACACACACACACACACACATCTTACCATTAAAAAAATAGGGTTCCTTTACAATGTCAGAAGGAGGAAGGCACTAAGGCACCGCCTTCCGCCCCTCGACGCCCTCGCGGTGCCCCCTCCTTCTGACAGGAACTTCCTACAGACCAGGTATGAAGGATGCCTGAGTGGACATACAAAACTCACAAGTTCCTGGCTCTCACGGCTCCTATGCAGAGGGTTAGTCGAAGACGGAGGGGCATGGCGAGGGGCGTCGGGGGACGGGGGACTGTGCCTCACTGCCCTCCCCTTCTCCAAGAAACCCGTCTTCAACCGAGTCGAGAGAGCCGGGAACTTGTGAGGTGTGCATGTCCTGGTGAGCCTCCACCTTTTATAGGTGGGTGCAGCCTCGACTGTACAGAGACAGACCAGACCAGCTGCACCACACAGACACTTCAAACCTAATCTGAGTACAAAACACACACACACACACACACACACACACATCTTACCATTAAAAAAATAGGGTTCCTTTACAATGTCAGAAGGAGGAAGGCACTAAGGCACCGCCTTCCGCCCCTCGACGCCCTCGCGGTGCCCCCTCCTTCTGACAGGAACTTCCTACAGACCAGGTATGAAGGATGCCCGAGTGGACATACAAAACTCACAAGTTCCTGGCTCTCACGGCTCCTATGCAGAGGGTTAGTCGAAGACGGAGGGGCATCGCGAGGGGCGTCGGGGGACGGGGGACTGTGCCTCACTGCCCTCCCCTTCTCCAAGAAACCCGTCTTCAACAGAGTCGAGAGAGCCGGGAACTTGTGAGGTGTGCATGTCCTGGTGAGCCTCCACCTTTTATAGGTGGGTGCAGCCTCGACTGTACAGAGACAGACCAGACCAGCTGCACCACACAGACACTTCAAACCTAATCTGAGTACAAAACACACATACATACATACATACATACACACAGACACAGACACACACATACACACACACACACATACATCTCACCATTAAAAAAA